>NC_134704.1:132431124-132468624 GCF_043290135.1 Rhipicephalus microplus
TTTTTAGTTTCGCGATTGGGACTTCGCCACGTCCACTTGCAGTTAGCTTGTTCTCTGCTCAAGATCCGTGAGGTATTACGTTCTGCGAGCTCTACTAATAGCTCTCCTCTGGCATTTCTAGAGCCGATGCCATCTTCTCCCACTGCTTGGTCAACCGCCTGTTTCTTGCCAACTTTGACATTAAAGTCGCTCATCAGAATAGTATACTGTGACTTTATTTTATATATGGCTGACTTTACGTCTTCTTAGAACTTCTGCGTTAAATCAAATGATCATCATGGCTCGATTTTAGGAGCATAGGCCTGCATCCCCTTCATCTTGTACCTTTTAATAAACTTCCTTATGATACTTGCCACCGTCTCACTGATGCTATAGTGTTTCTCTATGTTGCCAACGATACTCCTTTGTATAAGAAACCACACCCCTAGTTCTTTTTTGTCAGTCTACGGTAGCATAAGACGTGCCCGTTCTTCAGCACTGCATAAGCCTCACGTGGCCTCCTAATTTTGCTGAGCCCTATTATATCCCATTGAAGACCATATTTCTCAAATAGGACAGCTATACGAGCCTCACTAGATAGCATTCTAGCATTGAAGGTAGCCAAGTTCGGATTCCAATGGCGGCCTGTCCGGAACGAGAAATTCTTAGCACCTTCCGCTGCGTCGCCAGTCTGAGCGCACCTTGGACAGTTGCTTCACAGCCGCTGGAAACTGAGGGCTGAGGATTATATTGCCACCATTGATGAACGAGCCACTGTGGCTCATACTCGTTTTTGGGCTGCGAAGAAGAAGAGAACATCTTCGTTGCTCTGGTTCAAGTGAACTACCGGCTGAAGGTCTTGTTTTGCTCGTGACATTACTGGTGGAGACGCTGGGTACGTGTACTTCGGCTGTGTCGGCCATCGTGAAGACAGCTACATCTCCCAGAGCAAGAATCAGCCGCCGCCTGCGTGGATTACCCCTGAATTTGGTCCCTTGGCATCGACACCCAGAAAGATGGCAACTTCGATGACAAGCCAGGCGGTCCAAACCAGCGATGCCCATGGTTATCTCCTCGCGCATGTTTTTCATGCGCCACAGACACCAAAGCCGTTCCATGGAGACATCTACGAGGATGTTGATGGCTGGCTCGACCACTTTGATCGGATTGCTAGTATCAATGAATGGGACGATGTTCGCAAGCTGCGCCGAGTTTACTTCTACTTGGAGGATTCTGCGAAGACGGGGTACGAGAACCACGAGGGCTCCTTTGCAACATGGCAAGAGTTTAGCCGACAGCTCCGTGATGCCTATCGCAACACCAAGAGGAAGGAGAGGGTTGAACAAGCCATATCCTGCAGAAACCAACGGCTGAACGAACGTGTATCCATGTTTGTCGAGCACAAAGTTCGGCTATTCAAGCTCGCGGACCCTACCATGCCCGAGGAAAAGGAGGTGCGGCATTTGATGCGCGGAGTAAAAGAACAGCTTTTCGCTGGGCTCGTACACAATCCACCGACGACAGTCGCCCAGTTCATCAGTGAGGCAGCCACGATGGAACGTACGCTGCAGCAGCGGTCGTCACAATACGAACGCCAGATCCCGGCCACCACATGCTCTATCGGCTCTGACAGCGAGAGACAGGCCCTCGCAGACTTCATTCGAAGTATCGTTCGGGACGAATTGCGACCGCTTCAGGCAGTGGGATCCCATCCACCTGTGTCAGCCCTCGCGGATGTAATCAGACAAGAAGTCTGGCAGGCCGTCACACCCCTGGCCCCAGTCGCACCACCGATTCCCGAGGCCCCAGTCCTGACATACGCAGCGGCATTGCGATCCCCTGCGCCACCGGCTACAGATACTGCTATGCGGCCAAGGTACCAGGATATGCAGCCATTCCACGACACTGCTTCGAGCCCGCCTCTTGACTCAAAGTTTTCGAGCACACCCACCTATCTGCCGTCTACCTCAAGACAAAGTGGTAGCAAGGCAAGCACGTGGTGCACCTCGGATAACCATCCGCTCTGCTATCACTGTGGCGAAGCGGGTCACGTATACCGGAACTGTCGATACCGGCAACTAGGTCTCCGCGGCTTCCACCCTGATGCTCGATGTCCGCGCTACGGTGAGCGCCCCCGCGAAATCGAAGCCTAGCTCACGGGTCAACGTACTCCTTCGACTATTCAGCACCACCAGTCGAGATCTCCATCGCCTTGCCGGTCTACGTCACCCAATTCGCCCTCATCGTCTTCCGCTCCTTTCAGGAGCCGGTCACCAAGTACCCGCAGGGGAAACTAGGAACGGCGACTTCTGGGGGTAAAGTCATGGCCCGGTGAACTGTAAAAGACACTCCTTCGACGCAACGACCGGACGAGTACGATTATGGTTTTGCAGTGTTCTCCGACAGCAAAAAGATTGTTTCTGCCGAAATCGCCGTCTTCGTCGACAATCGTGCTGTTAACGCCCTCGTCGACACCGGTGCCGACTATTCCGTAATGAACGCCACACTGGCATCTGAACTGAGGAAGGTTATCACGCCATGGCAAGGACAGTTGCGCACGACAGGTGGCCATCTGGTGACACCTACTGGTATGTGCACGGCACGCATTCGAATACGTACGTTGACATTTGCGGGCTCTTTCCTCGTATTGTGCTTGTGCTCTCGGCCAGTCATTCTAGGAATGGACTTTCTTCGTGAATACGGCGCCGTCATCGACCTCCGTGAATTACTTTTGTCGTTCGAGGGTCCTTTTAGCGCTGCAACTGACAGTACGCAATGCCGGAAAAGCGCTCCGTGTTACCGACGATTCTCTAACTTTTCCACCTCGAAGCAGCCTCTTCGTCAAAGTAGAATCGGGACAGGACGTGTCTAACGTGGTTATTGCAAAATCAAATTTGTCTCTCCTTATTTCACGACAAATCTGTGTTGCCTAGCAATGGGCATGCTCACCTGCTGGTCACGAACTTCAGCGACAAATATCGCCACCTAACGAGACACACTGCCATTGCATATTGGGAAGAACTTGCCGATGCTGATGGTTCGCCCACGTTAGCTTTACTTTCATCAAATGGCCACCCTGACGAGGCGTTCGCGAGCACTCTCGACGTAAACGAGAGACTACCTTCGTCTCAACGAGAAAGCCTTTTGCGTATACTCGGCTCATTTCAAGACTGCTTTGCCACCACGTCAAAGATTAAACAGACACCACTTTCTCAGCATCGTATCATCACGGAACCCACCGAGAGACCCATCCGACAACATGCCTATAGGGTGTCGCAAAAGAGCAAGACGCTATACGTGACCAAGTGCAGCAGATGCTTCAGGACGACGTCATTCAGCCATCGACCAGTCCCTGGGCTTCGCCAGTTGTGCTAGTAAAGAAGAAGGACAGTACGTTGCGTTTTTGCGTTGATTCCGTAGACTGAACGAGGTCACCAAAAAGGACGTTTATCCTCTACCCCGGATAGATGACTCGTTGGACCGTATACGCAATGCTAAATAGTTTTCGTCCATGAATTTGCATAGCGGCTACTGGCAAATCGCAGTGGACAAGTGCGACCGCGAAAAGACGGCGTTTATTATTCCCGACGGAGTTTAAAGTGTTGCCTTTCGGTGTATGCTCAGCGCCAGCTACTTTCCAAAGAATGATGGATACGGTTCTCATGGGGCTCAAATGGCAATCATGTCTTGTTTACCTTGATAACGTCGTGGTCTTTGCAGACACGTTTGAACAACACGTCCAACGCCTTCATGCAGTTCTTCAGGCAATCAGAACAGGAGGTTGTCTCTCAAACACGACAAATGTCATTTTGGCTATGAAAAACTGAAGTTCCTTGGTCACGTTGTGAGCCAAGCCGGCCTCTGCCCAGATCCCGAGAAAACCCGTGCTGTTGGCGCCTTTCCCGTTCCCACAAATAAGCGCGACATACGTCAATTTCTGGGGCTCTGTGCGTATTACAGGTACTTTGTCAAACACTTCTCAAACATTGCTGAACCCCTCAACAAGCTTACAAAAGACGGCGTCTCGTTTGTTTGGGGTCCCGATCAGTGCCATGCGTTCGACACCCTCCGAAACCTTCTCCAGGCTCCGCCTGTACTGGGTCATTTTGACGAAAGCGCTGACACGTAATTACACACTGATGCCAGCAACATTGAGCTGGGAGCGGTATTAGTTCAGTGGCATAATGGCGTAAAGCCCGTGATCGCTTATGTAAGCAGAACGTTATCCCCAGCGGAGAAAAATTATTCTGCAACCGAAAAGAATGCCTCGCTGTTGTCTGGGCCAGAACAAAGTTCCGCCCATACTTGTATGGCCGTCCATTCAGGGTAGTTAGCGACCACCATTCCCTTTGTTGGCTCGAAAATCTCAAAGATCCCTCAGGTCGTCTAGCACTATGGAGCCTTCGGCTGCAAGAATTCGATGTCACCATCGTCCACAAATCTGGGCGGAAACACACCGACGCCGACTGTCTCTCACGTGCACCGGTAGAAAATGCCAACACTGACCTTGAAGACGACGACACTTTTCTTTCTGCCGTATCAGCAACCCGTTTAGCTGAGCAACGGCGTCATGACTCGGAGCTCATTCCGCTCATTGACTCCTGGAAGGACGCAATTCCCTCCCTCCTCGAAGCTTTGCACGCTCGCTATCCTCCTTTTGTTTCCGCGATGGAGTGCTTTACAAAAAGAACTTTCATCCTACACAAGCTATGTATCTGCTTGTTGTACCAACTACGCTTCGTGGTGACATTTTACGTGCGTGTCATGATGAGCTATCATCCAGACACTTCGGCTTTACGCGCACACTGCAACGGATTCAACGCTCCTCCTACTGGCCACGTCTCGCAAAGACTGCGAAGCACTACGTTCGCACATGTCGCGACTGTCAGCGACGTAAGATTCCACCTTTACGACCAGCGGGACTACTGCAACCAATAGGCCAACCAAAGGCGCCCTTTCATCAGATTGGCATGGACCTGCTGGGATCATTTCCCACGTCTTCGTCTGGAAACCGGTGGATTGTGGTCGCTACAGACTACTTAACACGCTACTGTGAAACTAAGGCACTTCAAAAAGCCACCGCAGCAGATGTCGCCCAATTTTTCGTTAACAGCATCGCCTTACGTCACGGTCAAAGTATTGGCTGCCGTACACCAACCCGATGATTAAATATTACGTAAACGGTAATACGTTAACGATATTTGCGCCATTGTGTGGAAGCTTATTATTGCAGTTCCGGTAATTAGATAACGGCCCAGCAAGGTGGTCGTCCAGCAGAGGAGGGACTCCCATAAATTACAAACGAGATGAGCAAAAACCGTAACACCGCAGTAGATAAACACAAGTCACTTTAAGCGAATAAAGCAACGACTAAGAGGTCTTTTGGATTGAAACTGGTACATTTTGAGGAAGAAATGCAGAAGTTCTGATAAAGACTTTTTGGTCATTTCATTTATTGGTGCATTTCCACAAAATGCTCACGAATGGGGCAAAAGGAGAGTTTCTGTTTCTTGACGTAGCCTGCTCTTCGTGAGGAGCTTCGGAAAAGAAATTGGCATTTTATTCGAATGAAAATAATGCTGTCATTCATTCGCGCATTCGGAGTGACCTACTTACTCTACGCCGGAGCCCTCCACTCTGGTGGAGGGCAACAGAACTGAATCTACCAACGGAACACTCGCGCTCTCTCTGTAGCTAAGGACGGGGTTAGAATGTAGAGTGATGCGCGCGTATTTTTTCTTGCTTGAGTGGGCACGTTGGGCACAGCGACGCTACGCTAGCAAACGTGAGTTCCGACGCGAGGCACAATTTGGGGGGTTTAAAATAGCGCACCGCAACTCCTTGTGGTGTGGTCACTGCCACTGCGCATTTGTTGTGACGCGAGCTGCCGTTCGCGTTTGCGGCCCTCCCGCAGAAATTCCGAAATAGCGTGCGGCAATCGTGGTCCGCGGGGCCCTCAAAGTGCTGCGTGCAGCTTCTGTGCATTTGTGTTTGCGGTCGGGGGGGGGGGGGGCGAAAGTCCCTAGACTTTTCTCGAGGGCGAGCAAAGGCTGTTCTAAAACTCGTATGGTGCCCGCAACGAAAGCAACGCCTGCAACGGCTGCAAACGTTATTATGAACCTCCCTTTTGACGCGACCGGCATCCGTTGGCGCAGCTAAAGTTCGCACCGTTTCAGGGCACGGCGCGCTTGCGACTTGTGGTCGAATCCGCCAATTTTCGCGGAAGAGAAAAAGTTGCTCCATTCAGTGCATCTCGCGATGGAGCTGCTCCAGATTTGCCAATGGAACATACAGGAAGCATTCTCAATCCATCAATGAAATAGACTTGCTCCACATCGAGCAAAATAAAGTGTTACCGGAAGTGCTCCGAATCTGCCAATTGATGACAGCATTATTTTGTCGCAGTTAAGACCATTTCAAGGAAAGGCTTTCTGCCTTGGCGTTAGCTGCAACGTAATTAAATTCATAATAACAAGTTGCCTAATATACCGAGGAACCTTAAGATGCACTAGGAAGGTATCGTATTGGGCACGATTATTACGGTGGGGTATTGCATCTGTGTATACCTGAGAATCTTGTGTCGTATCTCACCGCAGTTTTCTATTACATTGCCCGATCCTGTTGAATGTACTCTATAGTATGCAATCGGCAAAAACTCTCAGAAGGCATAAACAATCATTTAACCAAAATGTCTACATGTAAATAAAAGTGCGTCAAGATGTTTACATCGCAGACACTTCGAAACTTGCATTTGGTCTTCTAATTTCATTGGTGCACTATAAATACCCGAATTGAACAAAACCAACAACAAAATGTCGTTGCCGAAACTGACCGGTCATTACAATGAAGGTCACTTGACGTAGAAAAAAAAATTGGGACCCTGCAACAAATCTGCCGTTGTGTTTGTCGATGTTCGCCGAATAAATGCAGTCCCAACTGTGAGGGTATTGATGAAGGATTGAGTCTTTTGAATATATGATATAAAATAAACAAATAAATTTATCTATAAGATAGACCATTTACTATAATAAAGGTGAATAATAAAATAGAAAATATCAGAACTGCTCTTAAAATATAATTTCATTTTAATTTCTTAATGTTCTTAGTTTTTCTCGCACGGACTTGTACCAGCTATAGGCGGCAAATCATGACTATGCGACAGTGTTCTCGCTCTTTCTCCTATTCTTTGCATTCATTTTTTTTAATTGTGCGGCGGTTAGATTACCTGTCGAGGTTGCGAAGATATCGTGTCGCAGCGAAGTAATTTTCGAACAGCTAGACGTGATTTTAAGAAATAAAGCCAGGATTGGAAACTAGATGCTCGGTCTTTGGTAATTAAGTTACGTTCTCCTTCTAATCGACGACTGCCTATGCTACCAGAACTTTTTTTTCTATTTTCCGCTTTTCCGGATGCAATTAGAAGAGAACATGTGGGTAACGAACGAAACACTGAGGTGCTGTTTCTGTTTGCAGGAATGAAAATGGCTGCTCGCCTATATTGAGTTTAGTCGCATTGAGGCTCTTACCTTTCAGAAAAAGAATACATCAGCCGGAGACTAATTAGGTGTGGCGCACGGGCATTCTCTTTTGCCATCGCTTACAAATGAAAAGAAAAAACTCTCCATTTCTGTCACAATAAAAATCCACAGCGAAATTGATCCTGCATTTTTATCTTGAGTCGTCGAGCGCGTAGCCAGATTACCTGCGACTATAATGGCATTACGGTCGGCGTCTTTTCAACCCGTCTATTACATGTGTAGTTATTGTTAGCGCTTCAGTTCGTTGTATGAACCTCTGAGGTAATGCGTGCGGCCTTCTGCATCTCTCGGCTGGCCACAGGAGATTGCGGAGGAGGAGAAAGAGGAAAAAAGTTTTATTGAAACCAGCACTTGAGTTTGCTGGGCCTATGCGCAATATTCCACATGGGGTCGCCCAAGTCTTGGCCCTTCACTGCCTCGCGGGCTTGCTGGGTAGCATCGTAGACATATTGTCACGACGTCAAAACAGAGGTCTTGCCACAGAGATTGAGAAACCAGAAGCAGGTTGGTGCTTTTATTAGAACGCGCAAGAGAGTTCTTCTTTTTCATCCATTTCATTGTCCTTCATGGCACATGCACAACTGCCATTGTCTTTCTTTTTGACAAGCACGTGACATTAGCCTCCCTCCGAAAGAGGCATCGTCCAGATGCGCAACTTAGGCGCTCTACCAGGTGTATGAAGTGGTTGCGTCAACACAGAAACCGGGAGCTAATTAACTCGATAAATACGGTTTTATACGCACGACGTGCACGACTTCGGGTAAATGCTTAGAACTACAGTCAGTGTCGGGAACTACTTCGTAGTTCACGTCGTTCAAGGGTCGCGTGACACTCTATTGGTCAAAGTATTGTTTTAGAAGTTTTTCAGACAGTCCACGTCGACGTATCGGAATCCACACCCAGACCTTGTCGCCTGGTGTGTAGCTAATAAACTTGTGTCGGGGGTCGTTCCGTTGTGCATCTTGATGCTGTTGATGACAGATGCGCACACGCCCGAGCTGTCTGACTTCCTCGGCACGCTGAGCGAATTCTTCGGCGTCTACATGGATGTCGTCACACTTATGCGGCAACATGGCGTCCAACGTTGTCGTAACTTTGCGACCATAGATCAGACTAAACGGTGTCACTCCAGTGGTTTCTGGTCGAGCGGTATTATAGGCAAAGGTCACGTACGGCAATATCTGATCATAGTTTTTATGTTCCACGTCAACGTACATGCTGATCATGTCTGTGAGGGTCCTATAGAGGCGCTCCGTCAGTCCGTTTTTCTGCGGATGGTAAGCAGTTGTTCTTCGGTGAGCTGTACCGCTGAGTCTGAGAACCGACTCCAAAAGCTCTGCGGTGAAGGTAGGCCCTCTGTCTGTGATCACTGCTGTCGGAGCGCCATGCCTAAGGACGATGTTTTTGATGAAGAACTGAGCTGCTTCTGCTGCTGTGCCGAGCTGCATAGCTTTAGTCTCCGCATAATGGGACAGGTAATCGGTGGCCACAATAATTCATATGTTCCCTGTTGTGGAAGTTGGAAAGAGACCCAGTAAATCAATTCCAATCAGGGTGAACGGCTTCGCTGGTGCTTCGACTGGATGTAAAAGACCGGCTGGCTTGCTGAAAGGCGCTTTGCGTCTTTGGCAGTCGGTGCAAGATCGCACGTGATGGTTACCAGCAGCAGGTAACTTTGGCCAGTGGTACTTACATCGTAGTCGGCACAATGTTCGGGTGTAGCCTAAATGACCAGAAGTTGCTTCATCAAGGCACGCTTCCATAATTTCTTTTCGAAGAGAGGCAGGCACGACGAGCAAGTGCGGGTTGCCTGTTGGTGAGAAGTTTTTCTTTTAGAGAACATCGTTTTACAAGCAAAAAGATGGCAGACCTCTGACAATTAACCGCGGCATGTCTTTACGTCGTCCTTGTAAATAATAATGAGTGGTAACAGCTCGGGGTCACTGCGCTGCTCCCGTGCAATAGTCGTCGTGTTGACGACTCCCAAGAATGCCGCGTCGAAGTTTTCGTCATCACGAGCGACCGTCTCTACTGGCGACCGTGAGAGACAGTCAGCGTTGGTGTGCCGCTTCCCAGATTTATAGACGATGGTCATGTCGAACTCTTGAAGCCTTAGGCTCCAGCGCGCCAAACGGCCAGATGGATCTTTAAGGTTGGTGAGCCAGCGCAAAGAGTGATGGTCGCTAACAACCTTGAAGGAGCGGCCGTACAAATATGGACGAAATTTGATGACCGCGCACACCACGACGAAACACTCCTTCTCGGTAGCCGAGTAGTTCTCCTCCGTGCGAGACAGTTCTGCTGGCGTAGGCTATTATTCTTTGACAGCCGTCTTGCCACTCCGTCAGAACAACGTACAACACGTACAACACGTGTTGTTAAGAAAGATGTTCTGTGGTCTTGCCGTTAACAGAAGTGGCCTAGAATCTTAGATATGATTGTGCGTTGCTAAGTTGTCTGGCAATACATTCTTGTATTTTTTCAGCACAGAAATCGAATTGTACAGCTAAATGAAAGCTGAGCACAGTTTCTTGCCATTGCTGTTAGGCTTTGTCGCTGGCTAGTGACAAAAGTCTGAGTAAATAGTTATTTAACCTCATGAGATCAATAGCGCTGGATGTTAAAATGCAACTGGTTGGCAAGGTTTCATTTTTAGTTTGCATGGCGGACACGTGCACGACGACTGATACAAACAAAAATAGAGCACTGCAGTCTGTCTTGGGTCTCATTTTTTATATTCTTTCACGTCCATGGGAGCACTGCACTAACAAAAAGATTAACTTTACACAACAGGGCAAGAAGCTTAGTTTAAGCTGGTTGTTTTTGGTGTCATTTTGTGTATACATGCCGGTTTCCTTACTAGTCATTCACCACCGAATGCTAAGAAGAACCTCACCACTAACGCCTGATGTTTCGCGATTTTTCTTGCACAACACAAGCGACCTTTGATAAAACGTGTAAGTTGACTTTTGTGCAAGAAGTTTTTCAGAATGAAAGCTCTATTTCACAAATGTCCTACCCTGCTCGCACATATCCATGCTCCAGAGAGTGAGCGCGTGCACCACAATGCCTTTTTTTTAAATTTCCGCGGCAATGTCACAACCCATGGTAGTCACGCTTGTATGCAAAGATAAGGAGAACAAAAAGATAATCAGGGACGAGTGAAAAATGAAAAGGAGGTTGTCTTTTTGTAGTTCGTGGTCGAGGCTGTTCGTTTGGAAAAGAAACTTAACTACAGCAGCAATATTTATTGAAATTACAATATAAAGAACATATTAATATTATTATTATTATTATTATTATTATTATTATTGTTATTATTATTATTACTATTACTATTATTATTATTATTATTATTATTATTATTATTATTATTATTATTATTATTATTATTATTATTATTATTATTATTATTATTATTATTATTATTATTATTATTATTTTACTTTAACGTCCGAAAACCACGATGTGTTTATGAAAGACGCAGTAGTGGAGGGCTCCGGATATTTTTACCATCCACTGTACTTGAACGTGCACAAGCCTTACACAGTTTACGGGCCACTAGTATTTTGACTCTATCGGAATGCGAACACCACGATGGGGATCAAACACGGACCTTGCGGGTCATCAGATGAGCATCGTAACCAGTACAGCAAAGCGGTGGACCAGAGTAACTACATCGCGAAGTGTCAGTCCCATACACACGTGTCGTTATCTTTTCATTTTGGGGAGCTCTATTTCGCAAAATTTTACAAAGCAGGAGCGCTCAGTTCCTTCCAAACACGCAAAATGTGACCGTCCCCATCCGCATCGGCGGTGAGACTGAAAAGTCCCGATCGATGCCCGAGTGATGATAAACATGAACGCGATTGCAATGAATTCAAAGGTCACGTGCAGAATGGAAATCAGATCGAAACATGCCCCACGTTCTTCACGCACAAATGACGCACAAGACGTACTCACAGGTACGGATGCACGCTAAAAAGCGTCTCATATCTTAGTTTGCTGTGTCTGATAAGCGCGCTCTTTTCGCAAACGGAGACTGCAATGATTGCAATGACTTTCGTGCACACAGTAACTACAACAGAATCATTCCAGGTAAAGCCCAAGGCCAGCCAAAGCGTACGACCTTCCCCTCCTCGCCGCCGCGAGATAGGGCGGCTGAGGGAGGGTTGCTCCCCTTTTCTAAGCCGGGCAAATCACCCGTAGGAGATTAGAACGAGGGTGGCGTGCGCCTTCACTGCCTCGCGGGACGCACGAAAAGACGCACGAAATGATGGGCGGATAGACGCACGGGCGGCCATACAGACGCACGCATGGATGGACGGAAGCAAGAATGAATGGACGGACGGATGCTTCGCCCCACTATCCATCATTCACTCCGTGGATATGCTGCCATTTTTTTATCCCTTTAAGCCGTATAATTTCACCGCAAAAAATAGGCGGTTGCTAATGTCGGTTGGTAATGTAGAGCTAGCAAAACAGCCGTGAGCGCATCATGAAGAGCCCAAAATACTCCGATGTAGCGTTGACACATGCGCACGCTGGGCACAGCGACGCCACGTTAGCAAAATGCCAGGAGCGACCAGCGTCCGTCGGTGTGGCCCGGCGCCAACAGGCACGAAATGCGACAAGCTGCATTTCACGCCGATGCGTTTCTCAGACATCACTGCGTCTCCCTCTTTTCGGGACAGAGGGACGCCGGATGCACTGAAGCGCGCATGCGTTAAAGCAACGTAGCGCGGCATGCGCCTTCGAAGATATGGCAGGACCGGCGCCTGACGTTGCAACGCCCGCGTGACGCGACGAAATGAACGCCGACGAGCACGTGCTCCGCGTCACGTCAAAATGTATTGGCGCCTTGACAGTGGCATGTAGTCATGCTCTCACATGACACAATCTCATGATTATCGGGTTTGCACCAGTCACACACCTTCATCATCCATTGACGTCACGTAGTACCAAATTTGGCATATGTAAAGCTTGCGAAACGGCCGCGAGCGCATCATAAGCGTAGCATGTAGTCGTGTTGTTACATGACACGCATCTCATGTTTATCATGTTTGCCCCAGTTTCATAACTTCGTCATCCATTCACGTCCCGTAATGCCAAATTGGGTATAGGTGAAGCTAGCGAAACGTCCGCCAGTGCATCATGAGTGTGAAATTTAGTCATGTTGTCACATGACGCGCATGTCGTGACTATCATGTTTGGATGTGTCATTTACCTATGCTGTTCATTCGCGTCGCGTAATGCCGAGTTTGGTACATGAGAAGCTAGCGAAACGCCCGCGAGCGCATCATGAGCGTGGCGTGTAGTCATGTTGTTACATGACAAGCATGTTTTGATTTTCATGTTAGGGTCTGTTTCTTGTGTTCACTATGCAATCATCCCATGCCATGCAAGTTTTGCAACATGCCATGCGAACGAAACCACCGCAAGAGCTGTCGGACCATCCAATGTAAATCATGACCTAATGACATGCATGTCGTGATTTTCATGTTATCACTAGTCAAATATGTTCTTCATACAGTCATGTTATGTCATACCAAGTTTAGTATTGATACCATTATCGAAACGGCCAAGAGAGCTAGAAGTCATAGGGATAGATAGATAGATAGATAGATAGATAGATAGATAGATAGATAGATAGATAGATAGATAGATAGATAGATAGATAGATAGATAGATAGATAGATAGATAGATAGATAGATAGATAGATAGATAGATAGATAGATAGATAGATAGATAGATAGATAGATAGATAGATAGATAGATAGATAGATAGATAGATAGACAGATAGATAGATAGATACGCTCAAAGTCACCGAAGTTCACTAAAAATGCTTCGCATTTAAAACTTTTGGGCCGCAACTATCATAAACTATGTTCGGGTGGCCTTTTTTTCCGGGCACAGAAAGGCCAGGTGTCAGCAATCCACCTACTACGATCTACTTCCACGAAAAGCATGCCCATACAGTTCCTCTCAACTGATTCCTCGGTTTCCTTTCAGCTTTGTGTGTCAAAGACCCAACCTCCCTCACGTGAAGTCTGCGTGTGTTAGGAAGCTTCTACTCGCAATATCCAAAAAACAAAAGTAATTCCGCACGTGCTTTCTTCGTCCATGCCTGGCAAGCAGACAGCAGTACGATGCCGCGACAAAAGAATTTGGTCGGGCAAGCTCTCGGAAAATGGAATTCACAAATGAAAAAGCAATGGGTAACGGGACATAATACATAACCGAAAAATAATAACGTAAGTAAGTTATATACTCGTTACTATTCCGAATTTGTGATGAGTATGTTACTAAGTTACCGAAAAAAGTTACGCGTCACCGGTAACGGCGTTACTTGTAACGCATTACGCCAACGCTGCAGGGTTAGAAGTGCCTCCTTTTCTTATAGCTTTTCTGCTTCATTTCATTCGCACTTCAACAAGATGATAGTGACTCATGCGCCAATGTCCAATGAGGTGTAGTGCATAACAAATTGTGAAACCATTTCATGAGTATTTAGAAGCTGCATTTCTGCAGGAGTCAAAGTTAATGGTGAGAACAAAGACTTCTCTTTGGGTAGTCTTTGATAGCACGGTTGGCTGCACCCAATTTATCATGTGAGAACGGCCATTTTTCTCTTTTTTTTCACATCAGGCTTTGTCAGACACAACCCTGTCTCGTCCGAGGCTACCCGCATCGACCTTCTAATTGGCTGCGACTGCAAAAGACAGTAGTGTTCTAAAGTTGGTTTCCAGTCTACGCAGAATCCTCCTCTCTTATGAACGCAGAGAAGCGTAGTTGAATTCGGGCTCATTAATTACAGCCACGTCAGCCCTTACATTTCACGGACGTCTTTCCTTTCGTCTGCGATTACTGCCAGTGCCCTAATTCCGCCCTTGCGCCTGAACTCGAGCAATTAGGCTCTCTCCATTTTCAGTTATTTCCCAGCCTAGAAGCTCTAACCTAATCTGCAGTGAGGTCCAAGCCATCCACTGCAACAAGATGTCGGAAACTTTCGAGAGTTTTGATGGAGTACAAGAAAGAGCCATTAGAAGCACACGTTCCTTTTGTGCAAGCGTGTGGTGCAATAAAGCATTGTCGTGAGCTTTTTTTTTAGACCTAAACCTAGACGCAGGAGGATCTCCGCGCGAGCACACCATTGAGAAACATGCTAAACCTCGACGTGTTTTCAGGTGTTGTCAACCTTATTTGCAATTTCAATTGTGGGTTCTAAGGAGAAAGGACACGGTCGCTGTAAGACACGTCACTGAAGAATAATTCTAATTTATTTGGGCCAACAGTGGCTCTTCGGGCGCACCAATGTAGAAGCACATGGGTGTTATAGTGTGATAGCGTAGACGAGCTCGTTTCGCAGAAGTGGGATCAAATCCCGGCTGTGGCGGCTGCATTTCTGATGGAGGCGGAAATGTTGTAGGCCCGTGTACTCAGATTTGGGTGCACGTTAAAGAACCCTAGGTAGTCAAAATTTCCGGAGCCCTCCACGACGGCGTCTCTCATAATCATGTGGTGGTTTTGAGACGTTAAACCCAACAAATCAATCAATCAATCAAATCAATCAATCGTTTCGCAGAAATTCCAACGTCAGCGTTGGCGTCGTTGGTTGGCGAAAAATCATCATCTTGTGCGTGACTGAAAAATCATGAAGAAATGAAAATGAAATGAGTATTGAAAATATTCCAGCTCGAAGTGAGGGTCAAACCCAGGCTGTTTGCGTGGCAAGCAGGTCTTCTACGACAGAGTCGTGCCCCTGATTGGAAATACCGCTAAAATGATTTCCTCTGCTTGGAAATGCAGTGAAAGTACCACTCACGCTTTACAAACACACGCGTCTTGCATACAGGCTTTGCAATAAAACATACAATATCACATTATTATTGTAGTTCAAGCATACACTGTAATCCGGCGTCAGAACATGCGATTGTCAATACGACTTCGTTGTTTAAAGCCACCCACCTATTACACAAGGCACACACGTTAGTTTGCGTATTCCCGTAGGATGACGTAGTGAATGCATATCAAGTTGAAAAACATTTTATGGGCCCTATTGCTCGTGGTTTGAACCCGCTACCCATTACACGCGAAAACTTCACTGACACAAGTCACTCTGGTCTTAATCAATTGTATTGTAGTAATGCTGACTTTACGCTTCTCGATAAACGTCATGCAATAAAAAATCGCTGTATATCCATGGAGTGAACCCACGGAGTGCAATATCCATGGTGTGGGGCGAATTGTTTGTCAGTTCGTTCTTGTTTGCTTCTGTCCGTGCGTCCATCCGTACATCCGAGCGTCCGTGTTTCTATCCGCCCGTCCGTGCGTCTGTCTGTCTATACATTCGTGCGTTCGTCCGTGCACCCGTATGTCCTTCCATCCGTGGATCTGTCTATCCATCCATCCGTCCATCCAAATGACCATGCATCTACCCGTTTTTTGGTCCATGCGTCGGTCCTTGCTTCCGTGCCTGCCTGCCTGCCTGCCTGTCTGTCTGTCTGTCTGTCTGTCTGTCTGACTGTCTGTCCGTCCCTCCGTCCGTCCGTCAATCTAGTGAACACTCCAAGTACCGCCATCTCATATATTTTTATCATATATTCATCACATACAAGTGCCACTACCCAGCGGACCTTCCAAGGACTAAACGAGAGGTGACTACCTACTACAATTACTACTACTACTACTACTACTACTACTACTACTACTACTACTACTACTACTACTACTACATACACCGGGAACGCATTACCCATGGCTTAAGTAGCTTCGCCCCTATAAGTATACGCAAAGTGGTTGAAGAGCTCGCTATAGACAGTATATTGCTATCGCGTTCCACTCTTAAAGATAAAGCTTAAAGAGACCCCCACTTTTCGAATTTCTCCTCTATCGAAACTAAACCTCCTTGGCTGAACCCCGCCCCTGGAAGTAGCGCAGCGCCACACCTTAAGCGGCCCAGATGACTTCACTTTTGCCCCGTTTCCTACCTTCAAAAATTCTTAGCAAAATTTGAAAGTCTCATGTTCTGATCACTTTCGCTAGATTCGTGCTCGTAATTTGTTGTTTCATCGAACTAAAGCAGTACTTAAGAAAAAGTGCAAAAAAGAGGGAAAAACAACAGCGCCGACCCACAACAAAGTTCATTCGTCAACACCTCGCAATATATATTTGTGCCGTCATAAACGAAAGATAGAAGGATCGGTAATAAACAATGATAAAAAAGAATAAACTCTGACCTTTGTCACTATGAAAAAAGAAACTATCCGCCTCATCACTGCTAACCATGCTCATACAACCATCTGGCATGAGTTGCCTTTCCGTAAAGGTGTCCACCATATTAATGCGAAACGATTATGCCATTGTGGAAGCAATGCTTATCCAAAGGCGCCACAATAACGTAGCATGCCCCAGAGCTACTAATTTGCAGTGGTTTGTTTAAAAAAATGGCAGCATATCCATGGAGTGAATGGTGGAGAGTGGGGCGAAGCATTCGCCCGTCCATTCGTTCTTGCTTCCGTCCGTCCATGCGTCCGTCTGTGCGACCGTCCATGCGTCCATCCGTACGTGCGTCCGTCCGTGCATGCGTCTGTTCATGCGTCCGTCCCTGCGTTCGTCCACGCATCCGCCCTTGCGTCCGTTGATGCGTCCATCCATGCATCTGTCTGTGTGTTCATTCGTCCACCTATTCAACACTCCAAGTACCACCATCTCGCATCTTTTCGTCATATATTCTCCATATAGAAGCACCACCTTCAAGCGGACATTGCAAGGACTAAACTAGAGGTGGCACACACACGCTTTCTTACGGCTTGCGCTTCGGGTCTACTTCCCACCTTTAAGCACCTCGAGTTCATGGTATATAATAGTTCACTGTATTCATGGCACTGCGGCCCAACCCTCGCTAAACCTTTCTAAAGCCAAAGAGGTTACACCCAGCAAGTATAACGTAGCAGCCTTTTCCTGTCAGATAGTGCTCAATGTACATGCCAATGGCTGCTAATGGGAAATGAGAGACAGGAGAATTCGGCTTTTACATTCTTACGGCTTGCGCTTCATATCTACTTCCCACCTTTAACCACCTCAAGTTCATGGTATATACTAGTTCATTGTATTCATGGCCCTGCGGCTCAACGCTCGCTAAACCTTTCTAAAAGTAAGGAGGTTACACCCTGCGAGTATAACGTAGCAACCCTTTCTTGTCAGATAGTGTTCAATGTACATGCCAATGGCTGCTAATGGGAAATGAGAGACAGGAGAATTCGGCTTTTACTTTCTTACGGCTTGCGCTTCATATCTACTTCCCACCTTTAACCACCTCGAGTTCATGGTATATACTAGTTCATTGTATTCATGGCCCTGCGGCTCAACGCTCGCTAAACCTTTCTAAAACTAAGGAGGTTACACCCTGCGAGTATAACGTAGCAACCCTTTCTTGTCAGATAGTGCTCAATGTACATGCCAACGGCTCCTAATGGGGATTGCAGCGTGTGCCTTAACTAAAAGCCAAATGCTCCTGTCTCTCATTCCCCATTAGCAGCCATTGGCATGTACATTCAGCACTATATATTATTGTTCAACTACGCACACGAGAAATCTCCCACCGGCACCACCTTGGATGTCAAAATGTAACAATTGTTACACACTACAACTACGAGGGACGAACGGGTGGCGCTATAAAAAAGCTTCGCCCTAAAACAGTAAGCGTTTCACAGTACTACATGTCACCTACTGTGGGAGAGCATTAAGCCGTCGCGCTTAGCTTCAAAGATGAAATGGTCAAAGAAGGATCACGATAGAACTGAATATCACAGTAAACTTGCTTCTGCAAGTTTTTTGTCAGCTTTAATAGCAATCTGTCCACTACGTCTATCCCATGCTGTTTCCGTATTCCGCCTCGAGCTACAACAAATTTATTCGATTGCCTCTGCAGTCCTTTCAACGAGCCCTGTTACTAACATTAAATAAACAAAACATTCTTTACACTTAGTAATGCCTGTCATAGCGAACGAAAAAGTTGTGTGCTATCGTTCTGTGCAAATGCTTATTTCATGAAGAGTAAGGAACATTCGCTAATAACATCTTCCGTAAAGCACCGGTCCTCTATATTTCAGCGTCTCATACGAGCGTGCACTAGCACATTAACGCTTAGGTTGACGCAATGTGGTGTTGGCCTAATATAGTTTTTGTACAGTGTTCGACCGAAAGTGACGCTTACTAGAAATTTTTTGTCGCGGAATTTGAAGAGAGTTCAGAAAAGAAGTATTCCACGAATAATAGTTACTCGTTCCGGCGACATAGTTCTGTCACACGTCACGTGACACGACCACGAGAGAGTAGACAAACCTGACTGAGAGCTTACCAGCTTTTAGGTAGATCCTACATCGGAAGGCTTTTAAAGCTTGCTGACTTGAATCCTCCCTGTATACATAGTGAAATGGTTCCAATCATGCTTGCCCTTCGGCATGGACTCGCTTGCTGGATTCCGTGCCGACCGGTTGTGCACACGCGCGCTCCGCGCGATTGCGACCATCGGCGTCAGCGTAGCTCTGGCCGACTGGGCTCGCCCTACGTCACCACCTGCCGCCGACGACCTTCGATGACAGTGTAGCTCTGACTTACTCGACCTGCTCTACGCCATCTACAGACGCCGACAACATCTCTCGCAAGTGTACCCGTCCTCGGATTCCAGTGACCGTGCTTCCATCTTTCCTGTCTCTCCTATCCCCTCAGTTTGTTGTTGCTTCTTTTTCCTCTTTTCTACACCTTTACTCCTACCCTTTTATCCCTCCTCACCCCCATCCCTTGTGAGCTACTGTGGCGGTGTCGCTCACTGAAGCAGACAATAACGGGGCTCACTTTTCTCTTCCCTTCTCTTTCTTAAGAATCACTCAGCCCTTCGGCAGCTTCAGTTCCCGGGCGTCTGCTCAAAGCAAACAAGCACGACCATTTCCTGGCGGCTGATTTGCCGCCAGAGAAATCGCGGGAGGATATATTTGAGGATCGACGTGTCAACACCAGGCGAAGTCACGAATGGCACCACAAAAGATGTCGGTCTACAGCTATCACATAACGTTAGAAATGCTGTGGGCATACGTGTGTCCGTGCAAGCGGACGGGTCAATGTGTGTACGTGTATGTCTGCGCTGAGAATCACGCCAGAGTGGTCAACAAGTAAAAGGGGAGCGTTCATGGAACCCCCACAAAAAAGAGACCAATGTTTGCTGCTTTTGTTATCTACCGACGACATCACCAAGTAAACGGCCTGCAGCATTCGTATGTAGTTGACAGCTTTAAAAGCCGTCGCCAGGTTTTCTGGGAACATTTCTGCTTATCTGCTTAGAGCATGGATAGTTGCACAAGTTCCTCGGCTTTCAATCAAGTGGATTGTTACTTCCGGCTTCTGGCACGAATGCCGAAAGTGCGTTGTTCGTATTTTCCCTGAAGGCAACAGCGAAATCGGATTCCCCGGATATTCTGTGGTTACGAAGGATATTATAAAGATAAAGCAGTTATTAACACTTAGCGAGAAAAGAGAATGTAAACGACGTGTAATGCTTCGCTCACTCAGCAACATATTTGTGCCTTTCAAGCTTACAATATGGAACCCTTTCAAGAAAATTAAAAGGCGGGAAAATTAAAAGGCAGGTTACATTAAACTCAATATATCGACACAACTCCTTGCTCTTGTTCAAGAGAATAAATACAAGTTACATTTATTTGTCTATAAGATTCATCCACCCATACATAGTGTACCAGGCGGTTCCTATTAGAAGCGGGAACAATCACAGAAGGCGTGTTGTAAGTATTTCCGAGCGTCACATATCCAACGTACTGGAGAGTCGGACTGTCATTTCTCACTCTTGTGTCAGATTTAAATCTTGAAGTAGCCTGGAAAAGCTACTTCGAGTATTACGCACCGAGGGCGTGTTTTTTCGTGTCTTGGTAATCATCGCAGCATATAAAAGCTTTATAATAAGTCTTAGGGGCAAAGCCCCTAAAGGCGTGGGTCTCTCCATCCCTTTAGGGTATGTACGTGACCACCTATTGTTCCTCCTTTGCAAACGTCCCACTACTTCGTCCTTGCAAACATCCCACTACGCCCAATCGTCGATTTACCACTTCACCGACCATAGAGTAAATACTGTTGAGAAGTAGCCGGTATGAAATGCAAGATGGTCGTGTACTTGTATTCATGTGCGCGTTAAAGAACCAGAGATTGTCCCACTGTGTACATCCCTGGTTTGTACGTGACAGGCTATAATTCCACTTTAGCAAACTGCCCACTACTTCGTCTTTGCAAACATCCCACTACGCCTCATCACTCATCCACCACTTCACCGACCATAAAGTCGTTATAATGAAGGGGGAACGGAAGCGACGTATAGCTACTATTTACGAATCATAAAATTTCTTGTATAAATATACACACTGTTCGTCACGTCTTTGATGATGTAGTGGACGGTACTCGCGGTTTAGCGATGGAACTCTCCAGCGCTTCGCCCCACTCATCATCATTCACTCCGTGTATATTCTGTTTTTTTTTAAACCGTTCGCACTGGTTGCTTGCGTCACGTTATGAAGGTCGCTGCATATTTCAAACGAGCGCGGACATCATAACTAGCGTATCTTTTCTTGAACAAGGAAGAGCGATTTTCTCTGGTGTACTATCAGGTGCCGCTGTCCCAGCAGAGTGTGCACCAACAACCTCAGTTAGCTAGCAGGTTGCGTACTGCAGTGAGCTGGCAACCATAAAAGCACAACATTGTGATCAGTTCAAACGATTAGGTGACCAAATATATCCTAGGCATAGCGATTATAACCTGAGTAACCAAAGGCTTTCAAGCAATGCCTCATCTGCACTCGTGTGTGCGTTTGTATGTGGGCGCGGGGTTCCCCTGCAGGAAATGGGGCGAAGTTTGTCGCAGTGTTCCTTCCTTAAAAAATCAATGTAGCCCCCACCCCTCAGTTACTGACGTCTGTGTTGAATAATTATTGAGCTGCTGCATCAATGCTCGTGCATTCAAATATGCGTACAAACGCCAGCTGGCGTAAGGTGACCAGTAAAACTCAAGTTCAGTAGTCATAACCTAGAGGCCGGCAAAAAAAAAATATGGAGCTCACGAAGAATCACTGAGCAAGATATTAGCGCCTAGGGCTCAGCCTGACTCAGAATTGGGCTTAAACCCACCAGGATTTCGACTCACCCGCGGTAGGTACAGCCGACTCAAGAGTGAGTTTGCCCAGCTATGCGCGGCTCCCTCAACTGACCTGATGTTGGAACAACCAAGCGACAGGGCAGCTGAGGGACAACCTAGACGATGGAGTGAAGCATTGCCCTTCGACACCTCGCTTTTTACCACGGAGGACTGACGTCATAACCCACATCATACCACCTGTGCTCGGCGCAGATAGGCATTGGCTCTCCCTATCCAGGCTCCGCCCTAGCATCTGCGCAGCCGCTTCCAGTCATGGACACGTTACCAGTAAAAAATAATGGTGTAACAGGCATAGTTAGGTACCCCAGAAAAGTAACGCCGTTATCCTTACAGTTACGGAGTGTACAAAAGTAACTTGTTACAGTTCTATAAAAATTAACATCCTCACTTCTCATTTACATATGAAATAAATAATTGATTACATAACAAAAGAAAGTTTAAAAACAAAAACACACCACCCAACCACTTCGTACAAATGGCCAACCAACGAAAGCTAAAACGTTCGGCCCCGGGGTTTAAAGTGGGTTCAACCTGACATGGCACTGAAGCGTTTTACAATTACTGGTTACATGTTCGTGCTTCTTAATGAGATTAGACAAACATTTCGCTAGTTTACCACAGTGATTAGATACGAAGTAGCTCTCTGACTAGCCTGTGTAACGCTGTCCCTCCATGAGAACGTGCTGTGCACCGCATGCAGGTGTTTGGTAGTGGTTCTGAAACATTCTAGCTTGATGTAGAGCTCACACACATGAAAACCATTCAAGAAAGCACTTTACCGTAATAGTCTACGGGCATCAAACTTTTGAAAAATACAAATTAGTCTAAAGTGCTGGTGAGACTGACGCAAAATTATAATGCTGCAATAATGTGGTTGGAACACCGGAAAAAATGCTCCACACAAAACCGATGCACTATGCAATGCAACAGCATTCCTTCCTTCCTTTTTTTTTACTCTCAACCAAGTAAACGGGGGTGATACAAGCAGTCCGCAATGCTAATCGCCAATAGCGAGATGTTGAGCTATACGTTGAAAAAAAAAATGCTGTTCCGAAAATGTGCTGCCATGCCCGTTTAATATTTTGGTATCAGGGCTTATACGCTAACAAGTCAGCACACCCGACATCTTTGTTTTAGAGAAACAACGAAACATGGTGAAGATGGTGCCATTGGATCAAGTTAGAAATATGTAGTACGGACACACGTACCTTCGTGTCACGAAAAAAACGGATGTCGGCGTCAGCTCGACAAATGACACGTTCCCATTTCGTTCTTCGGTTTTCCTTTGAAAACGAGATCACTCGCCACTTTAGTCCAATTTCTGTGACGATTTGCCTCTCAGCATCACCCAACCGTTCGTGTTTGCAGCAGTACAAATTGCGAATATCCAGCGCACAAAGGCGCATCACTTATCAACGCTGCAGTTCACAGACAACACACACACACACGAAAACCAATGTTCTCGAGTTGTCAGCACGCACACCAGCACGCCACAAAAAAGTTGGCCGGGTTTTGCAATATATGTCTGTCGAATGACAAGAGCGAGCGTAGGCACGTCTGTGCAGCAAAACAGGATGGTCTAAACGGAGTTACTTCAGAGCCCGCGGCAGAAACAGTGAGCAGGCCTGAAATTATCTAGGTAGCATTGGCCAGGTTCATGCCGAATGGATCAAGTAGCCAGCAGTGACGCCACCCGTTGAGGCTTTTGTGGCCACGGGCTTCGCGGCCTTATCGCTCGCCACTCATATAACGCCTCAGTAAGGAATGCGTGGCGCGTGGCGATTACTCGTGAGGGCACGCGTCGCAAGTGGTGCGTGAGTGGCGTAGGCGCCGGCGTCGTTGAGAAATTTGCGCTGTCTGCGCCAGGTGCGGGCATGAGCACGCAGGCCGATGGTCATTGGAACGTCGTGCCGGAAGAAATGAATTATATACAGTACACACTCCGATTTTCAAAGGGCTGTAGAGGCGGCGGCAGGCAGACACGTGGAACAAAGATGGGCTGTAGGCACGAGCTCACGGTGTACCTGGATGGCACCGATGCTAGCACATCTCTGTCGCATGCCGAAAAAAAAGGCTTAGGACTCAAGCAGCACTGCTCAGAACCACTGCGTCGTTGAACGTCGTGTAGGGAGTGCTGGTAAGTTTCAAGTTCATTGACGCTGTCTCCAAAAATGTTGCGCGGCAAATCAGCATCCGCAGGAGACTGAAGCTGTGCCTGACTATATGGAACGAGCTACGTGACCACCATGGTCAGCTGACATAGAAGACCTTAGAAATGGTACGGCAAGCTGGCCATATGCTTGCATTGCCGGTGGGTCATAATTGGGTAGCTCCAGCGCGAACTTAACTGCATCGTCGTCCACAGACATCGCCATACTGGCGGCTGCTTCACCACTGGCGTGGCAGATGAAAGTCGGCTTGGTTATTACCGCCCATGGTGTCAGCGAACAAGTGACAGGTGGCGGCGACTTGGTTGCCGCACACAGCGTTAGTATATGCGCCGAAGTCATCGTGCTCACCGACGTGTCCACAGGCGTCAACCATTCTACAGAAGGCCGATCATCTGGCGGCGTATGCTGCGATACGTCAGTGAACTCAGTTGTCGTAGACAGCTCGCTTACCTCATTATTGTAGAAGAGCGCTAGATGAAATGCGGTCCAGGGGAACCGCGAGGAAGGCTTGGTCGGGGTAGGTGGAGAACCGCCCTCTATGTAGTCGGGCTCTAGTCGGAGGCAATGTTCAGCGCCGCAAAATTGTAGGATGGTGTCCTGCAGTCCGTTGTATGGGCGGAGGCTCCACTTGAAATATGTGATCCGTAGTTTGAGGTCGGGGGGGGGGGGGGGGGGAGAGAACATCTTCAACATCAATTCCTGAAACCAGATGTCGTTACTCTTCAGGGGAGCCTCGAATTCCGCAATTGGTATGTCGAGAGAAGAGCGCAGAAGGGTTGCATCGGTGGGTAGAATTTAGACGGACGGATGGACGGATTTTATTGAGCCCTTCAGAACGCACTTTGAGAAGGGAATCTCAAATTAAACGCAAGTTCCTTCATGGCAAAGCCTGAGAAACGCAATTTATCAGTGCAAATGCATTGAATGAAGGGCAGACGTATTTGTATATGGGAAAGCGGAGGTGGTGGCAATCTTTCGCCTTGTCGCAGTCCTCAGACTGTGGGCAGTTGTGTACAGCTTTTCATTCCAGTAAGAATCGTTTATTGTGGTAGTTGGTCATGCGTAGCTGACTCAGACCTACTAGTGCAAATCAAAGAAATTACCACCAGAAATAAAATGAGCACAAGTGTTTATCACCCTGTTTTCTTGCTATCATTTAGAGTAGGAACAAACGCCGGGTACGATTTGCCTATTCTGCATACGTTCCCGCATTTCTCGCGTACCGCCGCCGTTGTTCGCTGATGTATTCGAGACAAGAGCGGTGTTATGGCGTCGGTCACTGAGTACGCTTCCTTCTTAAGTTGCGTCCTTTTCCATCCGCTCGTCCAATCGACGCCCACCTACAGTTCTATAAATAGTCTGCGTATCCGTCATGAATTCGCTGAGAATACCGCCCTTTATTGTTTGCCTGCGGCTATCGGAAGCGAGAGCTGCGAAATAGCTTCCTCGCACATTTTCATCTACCGCTCCACTTGCAAGTGGCGTTCTGGCGCTACCGATAAAAGCTTAGCCTGTTGTAAATCCGGTGATCGCAAATGCATATTCAGGGGAAACTGCGCGTTCAGTGTGATGATGCTGCCGGCAGCAACCGGAGCGTGGGCTTCTTTCCGTTTCTCTTTATATACTACAGCGACACTTCCAATGAGCGTTTCGACTTATTCCAGAATAACGGAGCTACGCCCTTGTCTGAAGTATTCTTTTTTTTTTCAAGCCACTCGTTTTCATATACGACTGCAGCGGGCAATAAATATGCCTTTCGGATAAAAATGACGTCAGTATATATTGTCCGTAACTCAACTCTAGCTCCCGTTTGCTACTGTCGAGCATATTTTGAAAACAAATAAACCCAAATTCACTGGTCGCCACAGAAAGCGGCCGTAGCGGAAGCATTTTTCGTGGAAGGGAAAATGTGACAGTCAAGTGTACGTAGCTCTATTTGCATCTTAATTAAGCTCTACGTGGTACAAATTTCCGGATCTTTACGTCATGGCACCCCTCGCAATAATATTGCGGTTTTGGGACGTAAAACTTTAGCAATTATAATTTTACTTAGACTAAAAGAAGCCAAGAGTGGGAACATCTCATGCTCACGCGAGCGTGGGGGTTAGCCATGTTGACACTTTTTGCCATACTTCTCAGTAAGTACACTTTAATATACTAAAACAACACCACATCAACATTGTTGCACACAAAATTATTTATGCAAATGGAAACCCACCGTGGTGGTGTAGTGGTTACAGAGCTAGTCTGCTAACTCGATCGTCGCGAGTTCAATGCCGACCATGGTGGTCGCACTTCAATGGAGGCAAATTGCCACAGACCCGTGTTCTGTCTGATGTCGAAGTACGTTAAAGAATACCATACAGTTGAAATTTTGGCCGCCCACCACTACGGCCAGACTCAATCACATGCTGGTTTTGGCACGTGAAACCCCAAAAATATCCATTACCAACGGTGAAACGTGCTGGACAATGAGCGCGTGACAGTAACACTGCTGGTATCAAAAGAAAGCTTAATAGCGGAAAGAGCGGTTTTCGGCGCTCAGCACAACGCACATATCGCTCGTTAACCTAAGGATACGTGTCCAATAGCGATATCTCACTGAGCGAACAATTGCTTCCGGTCGGCTTTACCAGAATGCCAGAACTTCCGCTACTCGTATCGCACGGCGTGTGTTTGCGCCTGGGTATGCGCAACCGGCGAAGTAGAGATGTGCTACGTGTTACATGAGCGTTTAACCCGAAATGGTAGCGCCCAGCGAGAAGCAACAAAATTTTCTAACCGATGCGCAAGAGCACAACGGTCACTCATGAGCGTCTCATACTAGAGAGTTTGAGAATTGGGGCCCCAATAAGCTTGAGCACCCAAGAAGCTTGCGACGTGCCAGGGCGCATGCGCAGAACCTCAAGTCAATCTTGGGCTATCGCGTTCGTGTTGAACTATCGTGGACCACCAAGGCGTCTGGGTTGCCAGCGAAACGAAGCAGACGCAGTGCGAGCCACTGTGCCGTACAGCCCGTGTTTCACACAATTTTTAATTTGGCCACGGGTGGCGCCCCGTGGGTTTGACCCAACGCAGCGTGTGTTTGACAAGTTCTCAAACTAGGCTGGTCCTGCAAACGCAAGAGCAACCTACGCAACGCAGTTCGGAGACCCATTGATTTGGGCTCCTCGAGCTCTCTACTGTCTTTGCTTAAACATGTGCAGGTATACTGTCATTTTCATATGCACGCACATGCGTTTATAAAAGCCGTGTGAAGCTGATCATGAAATCAATCATCTCGCTGGTTCTTCAGCCGATAAGTGACGTTACCGTATCCCCAGGTTGACGCCCACGCGATAATATCTATAAAAGCTTGTAAAGGGACATTTGATGCCTTTCAATTTGATGTCCAACGTGCATATTGAAGGATTACCTGGAACGTCACGAACGCAGCTTCTTAACGCACTGGTATTGCAAACGTAGTCGCCATGATGACGTTAATGCAGCATATTGACTGCTGTTGCTTAAACTGCTTCAATGTCATGAAGTTGAGGCCGAAGTGTCATTCATCTCTGCACCTTCGCGATGGCATAGCCCTCGTGTGGTGTATTGACAACATTCGCGTGCCTTATTTGTGACCATGATATCACGAAAACATGGAGGATTCGATGACTTTATGCAAACCATCTACTTCGAAATGTCCCGCCACCATAGATCACCAGCTCAAGTGTTGCACTGCTTATTTCAAAACCACGGGATGAATTCTTCGGCGCGGCGGCTGTATTTGGATGAGAAAATTGAAAAAAAGAAGTGAAAACATCCTTGTGCTTTTAATCAGGTGCTCGTTACACAACCCACGTTTAACCCGGCATCCATCACAGCGACGTACCTCATGTGACACTCCGGCTACACACGAGACGTGAATTGACAGAAGTTATTTTATTTAACGAGGAACTTTTACCAAGGTTTACTGATTGGCGTGTAATAAACGAAGATGCCGTGTGTTCGTAGAAAGCATTACTTTAGGCTACTTTGCCTATACAGCTTGACGATCGACTGCAAACATTCTCAGCCTATTGAATACCTTGTTAAATACACGAGGCTGTTGTACACCCGTGTTTTCAGATTTTGGTGCACGTTAAAGAACCTTGGGGGGTCGAACTTTTCGGAGTCCTCCGCTACGATATCTTTCGTAATCACATGGTGTTTTTGGGACGTTAAACCTCACACATTAATCAATCAGCCAATCCATCGAATACATGACGCATCAAGACAATTCAGCGCCACTGGTGTTCAAAAGCAACAAAAATCTTTCCCGGCAATCATATCTGCAAGAAGCCAACTTAAAGAAAAGACGAGTAGAAAAGCCGCTTACACGGGGTTGATGTGAAGTTCCGAGGAAATTTGAAACCATCCGTTGCTCGTCTTTCCGAACATTGGTCTCGAGCAATGAACCACTATCCGCGTGAAGCACTAATGGGGATTCTCGAGCAGCTGGGCTCACGTGCAAAGTTCTAAAAGTCAGCGAGACACCATTCGAAAGCTACCTCTAAGACTGTAGACGCCGCAGTGCACACGACGAGGCTGCGCTGGACCAGTACCACGTGCACGCGCGTCGTGTATTCGCTTGCTCGCCTGCCTAATCCTGCAGGCTGATTGAATACAAAACGCGCATGCGCTGAAGGGTCATCCAGCATTCAAAAAGCAACTGAATGTTGTAGCTGAGAAAGGAAAAAGAACAGGACAGTAAAAACGCTGGCCTTCAACTGGACTCTTTAAAAAGTGCAAGGCAAGAAGCTCCAAGTCCATGCGTGCCAACGAGTGCGTTAAAAAATGTTTTACGACATCAATAGATATGCATAGCATATAGGTCTTCCTCAAGGAATTGTTTTCTGTGATAAAGGATTGACGCAGCACTTGCACATTTACTACATTCAGCTGATTTGCAAAGACTTAAATGAATTTTACTAAAATTTTCCGTCCTATAGCTACAAAGATTGTACGCATGAGCACTGGACTTCTTCATCCGCAGTTTTCAAAGTGCCAATTCAGTTGAAGATTGGCGTTCTTGCTGTCCTGCTTCGTTCTCCCTACTACACGATCAAGTTCTTTATTTCCGGGCTAAAAATGTCTTCTTCGAAGTTCTAACAAGCGAAACTTTCCGCTTTAGGCCTACCAAACCCTCGACGTGCTCACTGCGACGTTAATGTGTCCCAGGGGCGCCTTTCAAATGGCCTACCGAAATCTCCCAAGACTTTGTCCACGAACGAACACGAAACAATCCTGTTCACGTCTGCCACGAGAGCCATAAATCTGTTTAAGGGCGCCTAAGCAACCTCTTCATATGGAAAACACAACCGCGTTATTATCTTCTGGCGTTTCCCATGTCTTGGGCGGCAATCGTAATGGCGCCCTTTTGTTTACGTGACCTCATGTAAGAATAAGTTCTCGATCGGTCCGTATACAAGCGACATGTTGTGAACGCTTTTCTACTCCGATTCACCGAGCAGTTGTGCGGCTGTTCTGCCTTGTCTCGCATGGTTGTCGTCCGCGACCAACTGATTTCACTTCGCTTTGTGCGTTTACAATGAAGCAAGCAGAAATAACGACACGTAGCCAAAAAACATGAAACCGTGAAAGATTCATGGCTTGATGCTTACACTTTCTCCATTTTTCTATGAAGAAATGAGTGGCGAAGAGGCAATAACGCCTGTAGGAAATGTAGCATAGGCGTGAAAGCAAGCACTGTCCTACGCCATCTATATTTCATACAATGCCAGTGCAAACGCGGGATTTTCAACGAGAGCCGTTGGTCCGCCTTAGTTCAGCGGATGGTCGTGATGTGACGCCACATTAGGGATAGCGCTGCTAGCATCACACGTACGTCAGAGCGATTACTGACCGAGATGCGACAGATGCGCATCCATCTCCTATATCATAGATCTGTCAGGTTTGTTCCTTTATGCTCCTTTGTGGATCGAAGCAATGCCGCCATCACCTCATAGCACTAGTGACGTAGTAGCGTCTCAGTGACGCGTCCCCATTGGCTGCCCACATAGCGCTACGAACGGCGACACGCTATCTCAAAACACCGTATCTTTTACAGGGACAGTGTGATCACCAACATTGTGAACACGAAGAATTGAAAACACCCCACGAATTGGTGTTGGGCCACACCAAATTGGTTTCACATCACATGGGAGTGCACACATCACAGTGAAGAACACCACAACATAAACAACACAGAAGAACAATGGGAGGCACTGCTGTTTAGCTCGTCCATTGCTGATCAGTGTCGGTTGGCCCAAGGGGCAGACAGGATGACTAGGGCCAGCGGAGCCCTGCAATAGGGGTCCGACTATTTGGAATGCTCCGCGTTATGTACAAATAAACCTTTCTCTCTCTCTCTCTCTCTCTCTCTCTCTCTCTCTCTCTCTGTCTCTCTCTCTCTCTCTCTCTCTCTTTCTCTCTCTCTCTTCATACAATTTTGTCGCGAGGCACTGCATGAGGCATTCTCTTCCCCATGGCCGCAAAGCACACGCGAAGGCTAGCCGGTAGGCAAGAGCAGGAAAGGGCTAAAAGAGAGTATAGTTATCGGCTGGATCTGTTGCATCTTGCCGCAATTGAAAAAATAGAAAAGGCACGGCACTGTCTTATCTTTTAAATCGATGCTGTTTAAGGGCCCTTTAAAGACCGAAGTGCGAGAACCATTCGAACAAGACTGGTGGGCGGCAAGTCAATGCACTTTCAAAATGTCTCAGATATTGGCATGAGCCTTAGGCCGTTAATGGCTTAATGCTCCTTCCCTCGTATTTCACTGCTTACTTGCAGTTAGAATTCGTATTACCTGGTTTTGAAAAAGCTCTGAAAGTGCCGTACCTCAATGGGTTTGACACAGCCACTGCGTAGTAACATGGCATGGAAAAGTCGCGGGGCAGAATGACTAAATTAGATTTAATGTGCAAACCAAACAATTTATTCCCGCAAATGAATGGCTACCTAAATATTTAATATAAAGGAAACGCTGATTAGCTCAGCCTCGACGAAAAACAAATCGAGGTGTGCGTAGCTACTTTTTTGTTTATTGTTTGGTTATTTCAGCCTTCTGCTTTGACTATGACAACCCAACGACAGCAAATATGAGTGATGTCATGCTACTATATTAGCACGACACCACTCCATACTTAAATATACTTCCCTCACTATCATAGAAAACGTGCACTGAGCTAGTGGCACCGTGGAGCGATAATGAAGCAAAGGAAATGGTGTGCTCTGTACAACAGCCGACCCATGAGCCGTGTCAAGGTGCTTCGTAATGACTCGTATGAATGGCTATGTCGTAAACTATGCCAATAACTGTAGTAGCTATATGCACTTGGAAACTAGTTTCGCCGTTTTCCAATGTGGCTGTGCTCAGAGTCCGACATAACGTTGGAATACTGTAGGCCGCATGAAGCTAATGCTCGTGCGGTCACATTCATGACGTACCTGCCGTAGCTAGTCTACTGTCAATATACTGTAGGCACAAGTTAACTGATATTTTTAGCAGGCTGAAGAAAGCGAGAGGAAGCCAGAAAAGTTTTCTCCAGCCTGCAGTCCACAATTTGAATGGTGAAAAGCAATCTGCTGGTCCAGAAATTCTTCCTTGTAACTTTCTCTTGCTTTTCTGACGTATCACAGTTCGTAAACAGTACCATTAAGGAAGAAGTCCTATATGCCAGGCAAAATGCGTCGCAGACAAGGAGACTTTCGAAAATTTATTTCCTATGAATCGCCATCCCTTAAGAAAGCGGTACGTTGTGCTGTGTGACAGCTGAGATACCACGTGTGAATCTGGCACGTAATAAATATACTCGACCGTTCATGCAGCCCGAACAAAGCCTACAAATGGAGCTGAACTACTGCACAGATAAGTAGGTGCAAACACCACGCATTACTAAATGCATGCAGTTCAGTGACAGTGCTTGCGTGCGTACCAAGAGGTTGTCTAAGACGTACATCTTTTACACAAATTCTATCGTTTGCTCAGCAATAATCAGGCAATACGACAACAAATAATGTTTACAAATATCGTTCGTAAAGGTCAATGCTTCAAACTTTACAGTGGCAGGCCTCACAAATAGCCCTTTCAGAACCCTGTGTCGTGCGTCTGTGGTGCGTCACATCGAAAACACGATTATTCTGTAATATATGGCCTTTTTCTTCTTTTGGGTGCCGAAAAAAAATTATGCACTGGTAACTATCTAGAAGCCTGCCTGTTTGATCAAACATGTCATCTTCGCACACACGCGCTGGCACACATTGTGGGCGTGGCTAACGGTGTGACGACATTTCGTATTACGCCAGTTGAAACTGCGGTGGCCGCAAGTCGCCTCTCGCAGTGCTCGCGGTGCATATGCGTAGGGCCCTGCTCCGCCCCTTGTAGGGGCTGCACATTTCTCATAGCCTATCATAATAACTTCGCATGAATGCTCTCGATTGTAATCGAAGTTACACCAACAAGAGTGGCAAAAGCCTGTGCGACTAATAACCGTAACATCACTGCTCCTTATCTTAATTACATAAAGCATGTAATTTGCAACATATGCGCAAATATTCATCCCTTGTTTATTTTGCTTTGTAAACCCCATAAGCTGGTGCCTCGTTTCAGTTCACAGTGGAAAACAGGCTGCACAAGATTTCCTGCTGCATCCCTTCTTGGATCAGCTTGAATCAACGAGCACCCCACCGCGGTGATCTAGGGACTAAGGCACTCGGCTGCTGAGCAGCAGGCCATAGGATCGAATCCCGGCTGTGGCAGCTGCATTTTCTAAACAGGCGAAAATGTTGTAGGCTTGTGAGATTTCGGTGTAAAATTAAAGAAACCCAGATTGTCGAAATACCCGCAGCACTTAATTATGGCGTCTCTCATGTTCATATGATGGTTTTTGGGGCGTTAAACTGCACATATTATTATTATTATTATTATTATTATTATTATTATTATTATTATTATTATTATTATTATTATTATTATTATTATTATTATGATGTTGTTGTTGTTGTTGTTATTGTTGTTGTTGTTGTTGTTGTTGTTGTTGTTGTTGTTGTTGTTGTTGTTGTTGCTGTTGTTGTTGTTGTTGTTGTTGCTGTTGTTGTTGTTGTTGTTGTTGTTGTTGTTGTTGTTGTTGTTGTTGTTGTTGTTGTTGTTGTTGTTGTTGTTGTTGTTGTTGTTGTTGTTGTTGTTGTTGAACCGAAGAAAAACGACATGGCTGGTTACGCCACTCATGATGAAAGAATGGGCACTCACCTCTTGCAGGTAAACAATCATCATTATCGCCATCAGCACCACCTCATCTTCCAGACTGCTGCGTCGTATCATACCTCGCCATCGTGTCTCTACTTCCAGACATGCGAAACGCTCCTCATTTGGAAAAAACACACGCAAACACACGCAGAGACTGCTACCTCTTCCTTCTTACCTTCATTTTATTTTCTTACTATATGCTGTTATCTACAAGGCTATGCCATGCTTTTTCTTTCCCTATGTTTTTCCGTCCCTCTCAGCCACACATATATTTCCGTTTCCCATACGTCTAACTGCTACATGATACAAGAATATGTTATGCTGTATTTTTTTGCTCACCCTCTCTTCCCTTTCGGACCCCCTCGATCGGTGCACTAGACTCTGCATGGCTAGGCTGTGCTAGAAGCTACTTGGCCAACACTTGTATTTCGCACTCCTTCCTATGCTGTTCCGTACATTTTTATGTTAAGCTGTATCCTGTCGCCTTCTCGATTTCTTCTTCCTGATAATCACTCCTCCCATTATCCCCTTTGTAAGCCATAATATACAAGGCCATCCGGTGTGTTACTATTTGTCCTCCTCGTTTTCTCCCCCACCTCTCAGTTCATAATCCCGCCCCTTTGATGTACTATATGCATGGCTACACTATGCTGGAGCTGTTTGCACACATGGGGCTCCTGTGGAGCATATATATTCAGTTTTGTGCGGGTGATCCCACAGTTTTACGAATTTCAAACACCTTCGCTGTTGAATGATATTTTATTAAAAGTAAATCATGACTAAATACTCAAACTAACAAAAACATATAACTCATTCGTTTTGTTAAAATGTCACAAAACATGAAATACATTAGAAAAAAAGCCACCCGCAACTCGCAATGTAGGGAAATCGACTAAATGTGTCGCAGAGTGGTGGTGGTATCGCGTGAATGTTGCGTAATTGGGTATGGTTTGACAATGCCTAATTGTTTATTCGTCTATGTTATTCTTAGTAATTGAATGAAGGAGAAGCATTGTTTTAAACTAGTGGTGGAAAGCTGATGCGGAGTTCCGCCCCACTACTCTTTGAAGGTACTGTTGCTTCAATTGCATCTACTGTAGTCAAACAAAGCGTCAAATCAAGCGAAAGCCAAGTAAAGACACACGTGACTGAATTCCGAACGTTCCCACCGTCGTTTATATATACACACCACCCGTATTCGAGGGAGACGAGTACGGGGGTGAAGTCCGCACCTCCACTACACATTCTCGGCTTTATGAGTGCCGGGGGTGTCTTATCTTCTATTTGCTGCTATAGCGACAGTTTGCGGCTGTCTTCCTGGGCCCGCACAAGACGCGAGCATGCGCAGCGGGGCTGTGGACTGCGCCGCCGACGTCGAAGCGTGACATCGTGCAACTAATAATTGCTTCGCATTCAAAGTGCTGAGTAAGTCTGGCAGATTTTCGAACAGCTCACCGTGACTCCCTCCTGATGGTAATGTTTTTTTGAAAGTTGGCTTTGTTGCAGGCCAATTCTTTTTGCGGAGGTGCACTTTTTCAAGGAAAACCAAACAGCGAGATGTGCAGGCTCGATAGGCTGACGGCGGCGGCGGACAGTTGACAGGTGGGATCGCAATCGTAATATTGGAAAGCAAATGCAATAAAAACAGGTAGAGCAAAGAGCCAATATCGAAGGCAACTGCAGAATGTAACTGTAGAATGTAACGTGCTGGAGTATTTTTCAACTAGCTAAAAATTTCTTATCGATACCTATGAAAAATGGTAATTTTTCCTGATAACGGAACAGTTAAATACCAGACACTTGTGGGAATTTAGGCTCTAGCGCAAAAAGAGGCATTGTAGGCACAATAAAACAATAAGGTACTTTCTAACCTTTAATTCATGCTCATATATCAAAGTGGGTCGAAAGGAGTGCATTGAACAGAATAGATAATTGCGTAAACCAGCGTCTCCAGTCACCATCGTGGCTGGTTTCTTGGTCCTCATTTATTTAGCAAAACTCCGATGTTTTCATTACCATCCTTGGTGATTTTTGTAGGAGTTTGATTTCAGTCAGTAAAAATACACACACACACAAATATATATATATACTGGGAGTAATAATTCACTGGGTCAGTTAGTCGTCTTCGTGATGGTATAGGATATGGCACAATGGGAGCGTTGTCAACAAGGATAATTATACTTATTTCCCAACAGTTTCGGGAGGAGCCCTCCCGAAACTGTTGGATGTACGGAAGGCCGCTGTGATAGCTTAGTGGTTAGAGCATCGAACGCGATATTCGAAGGTCGTAGGTTCGATTCCTGCTCACGGCTGGTTATTTTTTCATCCACTTTCCTTTTTTCTTATTTACATTCCATTGGTTCTAATATCTTCCCCTGTACATTCCTTGGCATTTACTGTCTGTTAGATCTCATATATATATATATATATATATATATATATATATATATATATATATATATATATATATACACATATATAATTGGTGTGGATGTGTCTGTTAGGTACTGTAGCCAATGACTGGCAAAGCTTTATTTGTGAGAGGGGTTCATGTAAACTGAACACATGCCAGTGTCTAGTAAAATGATAGGTCACATGCGAACCATCAGTGGAAATTTATTCGATTTACGAGAGAGCATCCCGTCTCTCCAAATGTGCGGCATACATTGTTAGTAACACAACCGGAATACAGACATCTACACGCAAAACAAAGACTACAAAATATATATCTCACTCAGCGCTCGTACTTAGAAGCATCAGGCACAGTTCACAAGCATAGCAAGGCCACAAGTCGGCACACTGTTGACCCCGTAGCTAAATTACCGAAAGCGTTTTCTACTTGCATAAAGGGTACCCCTGGACGTGGTTAACATGGCGAGGCATTCTTGGCACATCCCCACTTCAGTTAACATGCAAGGAAAACATAAAGCTCTAAGCTGAATTTCTCCCCATACTGAGTCTAATAACAAACATGTGGTGATTCGTATAAGCTAAGGTTCTAATTGCAAATTACTGAATTGCTAGTAAATCAAGATGTATACACATCTCTCTAAGAAGAAACTTGAATTTTATCAGTATTTGTGATGTAGACACATTCCAATTCTTGTAACTTACATATAGTCCTTCAGCACCTCTCGCAAAGAGAGTAGCTACCAGCTCGTATAACTCAAGCTCATAACTTATACACCATAGCCAATGCGGAAAAGCATTGCTGTAGGGACCGAGGATTTAGTAGACAGGATAAAAAAAATGCTGTTACAGCGGTAAGCATTTAAGCTGTGAAGTGTAGTATCACATATCTGATGTACAATGCTGCATATGTGGCGCATTACACTTAGTTGTTGTGAAAAGCAAGCATAGTTTGTAATGCGGTGAATAAAAGCATTAGTGGCTAGAGAAATAAAAGTGTCAGTACTAATGAATAAGCAAACACAAATGTTGCCAACTGATCATCACAGTGAGTCAAGCATGAAAACAATGCAGAAAAAGACATCACTGCATCAGCATACACACAACTTCTTCATCGTACAATGCAGTACCTAGCACTCTGTAAAAGAACTCCGCATTCAGAGTATAATTCTTACAGTTAGTCCACTGATACATATTATATTAAACTCTGCTCATTATGTACAATAGTTGGCTGAATCAACAAAACCAAGCAATATGGCAAAGTAAATAATGTGGCACACGACACATTACGAGAGGCATCTTGTCGCTCTAAGCAGTAGTTCAGTGCATATACGATAGTTGTGTTGGTGTTGCTGTATGTACACCCATACACCTGTTGTGCTGCGTATACTGAACTTGAATCCAAAGCCTCTAAGAACTATTCGTCTTCCTTCAGAGGCAAACACAAATTCGGATTGTCGATCACTTACACGGCGGCCAGCGCTGTGTTATTTTCTTCATCGTGAAGGCCATGCTGGTGACTCAGTAAAGGCTTGAACTTTAGGCATACCTGGAACTTGTTGATATGCTTGCGAGTGGGTGGATGTTGCGTTTCAAGCTTTTAGGGTGTGTTACATTATCTCTCTCGTAAAGAGACCTTGTGACCTCATATCTCACTAACCACCACAACCAGTCTCTTCCAGACCTTCAAGCAAAGTGAAACGCCGATATGTCCTCTCACTAAGTAGGAGAAAAAATTTATGATGATAAGAATGTACAAAAACTAAAAAGCTGCCGTTTGGCAGCATAGAAGCTTCAGCAGTGCATATACGGTTAAAGTACTTGAAGTGAATGGATGTGCATGCGGGAAAATCTTTATTGTTGCCTGTAGTTACAAAAACATTTAACTTTCTCACCTGAAAAGTAAACAAGGGGT